>NC_139932.1:6509015-6539015 GCF_963514095.1 Eutrigla gurnardus | reverse complement strand
TTCATACCACTCTCATGTCTGTATGCTAAATATGAAGCTACCACAAGAAGCTAGTTAGCTTAGCTTAGCATAGAGGCTGAAAGCACAAGGAAACAGCTAGCGTTCCTTTTGCCCAAAGATAAAAAAAAACACCTGCCAGGATCTCTAAAACTCACTCATTATCAAATGAGATATGACACATTTATATGTGAGCTTTCCGTACGAGGCTAGCTGTTTCCCTCTGTTTCCAGTCTTTACGCTAAGCTAAGCTAACCACCTGCTGACAGTAGCTTCGTATTTATCCTACAGACAAAGTGGTCTCAATCTTATTAATATACCATTGATATTAAGTGTATTTCACCAAATATTAAACTTTTTTTAAATTTAACTGTGTAAAGGAACCACAGAAATAACTTCTGTTTTTGACCTTTAACCCTGAAACACTTTCACTGTCAGCTCTAAATATGTTTATCTGCTCTGATCTCTCAGCATTTGCCAAAAAAACACCTTTCTCCCAAGAAATGAAAAAAAATCTATTTTTGTAAATATAAGTTGTTAATAAATAAGCAAGTCTAAATGTGTCTATAGTTTATAAACCAATCCATAATGTGTTCCCAGTCTATTTTGGACGGGTTGTTGCTGGTAAATTATCAACGTTCGATGCTTTGGCGTCGTGGTTTGTCATGACTTTCTTTAGGGTAGAGTTTGTTAATTACACATCATGGCTTTAAAAGTCTTACATGTTCATTTCCAGTGTGTTACAGTTGGGTGTTTAAATTCTGAGCTTTATGGAAACGTGTTCTTTCGTGTGTTACAGACGCTTAAACCAGACGTGCATTCATGTTGTAAATACAAACATCCCATTTTCAAAAATCTCCACTGTTGAAATTGAAATGAGCTGAGAACCCAGAAATGTAAGAAATTGTATTTCACAAACTGAGGATGAATCAATGGACGTTAATAGATTCCAGTCCTGTTTAGAGACTAGAAAACAATATTTGTATATCTTGGTCTCATATTTTAAGCTTTGCGGATCAATCAGTGGCTAAACTGTCAAAGATTTATTGTTGAAATCTGTATGTTAGGATGCACTGACGATAGTCTTTGCTGCAATGTAGCCACAACTTCATTCCTCAGTGCCTGCAGAGATCTTTTCCAAATCAGATTTCATTTCCACGTTGCTCCTGTGTAAAGCCACTCCTGTCTTTTTGCTTTCAAATGAATATAGTATTTTCCTTAGTAAAAGCATATTTTGCAAAAGCATATTGTGATTGTGTGTCTGTTTGTTGACATTACAAAAAAAGTTGTTACAATATTGTAAAAAGTAGTATGATACTTGGACATGTTATGAGACAAATAATACCATCGTACAAGTAGGCCTGATATAATACTAAAATGATGGCACATTGTTTTGAATAGAGTAAAATATTGCCTCTATGCTACCAATGCACTTAGCCACTAAGATGACTTTAACACGAAGCTGTAAAGTTGACCTTGAATTATGAAGCTAGCAGCTTCACACCAGAATCCAGATGGGTCCCGAATCCAGTTGCTGCTTGGGGTGTCACCCTGCTGCTGTTCATCAGATCCACCCGTCGCTCCTCTGCAGTCCAAATATGGTCACTTCATTCACTGGTCGCAAAAATTCCAAGATGCTCGAGGCTTCCACAAACCAGTGGGTGACGTCACCATGACTACGTCAGTGGCAGCTTTTGTCTCGCAACGTTACCAACGATGTTGCTTTTTTATGTTCTGTAGCTTTAGCATGAAATCAGCAAGGAATTAGAGTAAAATGGAACAATTTAATGCTTCATCCGCAGTCTTGTCACGTTGTAGGGAAACACACTCCCGTCTCCAGATAATCAATAACACTGATTCACCAGAAATGAAATGCTAATGGATCCATTTTAAGTCCACAGAATGAGGGAGAAAGGCCTGTGCTGCGATTGTAATTCTCATGAAGATGCTAACATCGCTAGCTTGTTTCTCTGCAAAGAGTGTAACGAACAATAACATCGTCAGGTTAAACAGCTGTTCCAAAAAGTAAAGGGTTTTTACGTTTTGTGAAAACAAGCAAAAAAGTGCAACGTTTCCTTCAGTGGATGATGAATCGTTGTTGTTGGCTTCAAAGCATGTTCAGTGCTGCTTTAAATTAAGTTAAAGTCCATTAGGACAGACATGTGTCTCGGGGTCAACCTACTGGCCTGCAGAGGAGCTTCTATCTCCTCCATCATGACAAGGATCCTGAAATAGATCAGCAGCATCGCCTCATAATTAGTGGTGAGAATTGTTGATGGTCCAAGACAATACACAGTCCCACAGCTTCATAACAGTCCAGTCTCATAGTAACGCAGCAACAATAAATTCCATTACCGCTCCACTTATGGAGTGTCGTGTTTGTAATAGAATCGAGTCTTTGAACTGTGTGATGAAACATTCGTAACAGAGAGCCAGTAAATAGTTCAAAGAGATCTGATTTCACAGGAGTTTTCACAGATCTTGTTCATTATAAATGAAATGTCCTTTCACAGAGAACGTTTCTACACTGGGTTCTGCCTTTGAGTCCAAGATGTGTGTCTGCTCTCAACACATTTCAAAAATGGAAGCTCATTCATGCCAGGAAAATAAATGTTGAAAAGTTATGCATCATAAGAATAAAAATGATAACTATAGGTCCCAATTATGAGCCATTACGTGAACATTGTGGGCGGCAAAAAAATCTAAATATACAACTGTTGACTGAAGTCAAATTTAACTTACCTAGACGTATTATCCAAATTTAAAAAATATAAGTCCAAATTGTATTTACGTCAAAGTTATGACCCACATAATCAACACAAGTTGAAAATTAAAAGATAGGATGTGAAATTATTGCATTACTAAATTGAAATGATGAATCACTAGCCTAATAAAAAATATGAGATTCTTAATCAAATCGAAATTGTAAATACTAAATTCAGATTAAAAAACAGTTAAAAAAGTTGATTTGAGTCAAAATTCTGAGATGTTACGCCAAAATGTTGACTCATTAATTCAAAATGATACTGAATTGAATTTTAAAATACAGAGCAAAAATGTTGACTCAAGTTATTTGAGCTTCTAAGTCAAAGTTAAAAGATTCTAAGTCAAAATGACTTTGAAGCAAAACTTGTGACCAAAAGTTTTCCAATGCCAAATGCATCCAAATAGAGGTTCTCACTAGAATGACCAGATGTACGTCTGTGATTGCACGTCCATATTTGGTTGGATGATTAATGTTTCGGGACTGCAGGAGGCAGACAGATGTGGCCTGATGTTTGACAGGAAGACCTACTGCTGCAGAGAATGGTAACATCATGGGAGGCAATGTGAGAATATTATCATCATGACACACGCAGTCCCTGAACGCAGCATATGGGCCGTGAGTGTGTTTGTGTATGTGATTAGTGTTTGCGAGGGAGATGCTGAGAGCGTGCGTGCGTTCGCGCGCGCACGCTCACCCTCTGCCCTACTTTCTGACTGATGATGCTGCAGAAAGGAGGAGAGGGAATATCCCACAATGCCACGCTGCTCGTCCCATGGGAAAGATGGATGGACGGACGGACAGACAGACACAGGCGGATATGAAGGGATACTGCGGTTAGCTGGAGTCCGCACACACTGAACGTGTTAATTGTCGCCGCCCTCACAGCGGCTCGCGCTTTAGCAAGTTTTTTTAAATTGTCACGTCCCATAAAGAATAACAAACCCCACTTCCGCTCATATAAAATAAAATAAAATAAAGGCTTTTAAGTGAAGCTAAATTGCAAATCTAAAATACACAAAATGCCAAAATATAAACAATGTTCATAATTACATCCATTATATTACATATAATATCTCATTATTGCACATTATGCCCTGTAAGTCAGAGAGTGATAATGGTAATGATTAGAAAGGGTGTAATGTAATATCTATTGTGTGCACTCCACTTTTCACCACAGTGACTACACTACACAGGACTGATCCATAAAAACATAGACATTTCATTTTGCATACAGCATTTATACATATTATTTACATTAAAATTGATCAACTAGCAGCATCAACTAGCTTGACATTCGGGGGGAAAAGCATTCATAATTGAGAGTTAAGAAAAATAAATGCTTATTTATGCTATCAAATTTTGCTCTAAAAGATTTTGAGCTAAAAAAATATGCCCATATTATAAATCCAAAGTCTGCAGTTGCTGCAAAAAAAGAACAACGAAGTGCTTTCTTAATTATGATATCAATTAAGTAAATTATAAGCCACCAAAAATAGGAATAATATGCAATATGCAGATAATACATGTTATATAACTGTTTTATGTCACGGATATACTTATTGTCAGACATAACCCTTTTAATGAGTGCCATTTTCCTTATTATTACTGTTCTGCCAGTTCTTAAATAATCTTCTGGTAAACCTTTTACTTTGAAGGTGGAGGCGCTCCACTTCCTGTGTGACGTTACTAGCTTGACGTGTCTCGCTTCTACTTGGTTTGTGGCTCGTGAGTGCAGTTCGTTGTGTTGTCCAGGCGGCTGCGCGTGCTGCCGTGCTGGCTGCAATTCATGAAGGCAGTCAGCGGTCCGATATCACAACGGTCAAACCGCTCAAAACGTTGACTGTGTCGTATTTAATCCCCCAAAACCGTGTAAAACCCTCCTCTCCACCAGCGGCACCTGTGTCCCCCCGCAAGCCGGGAGAGAGGGGGGTCCAGAGCGGGGCGAGATAGCAAGGACCGACCGGCATGGACCCCCAAGCGAAGGATCGAACCGGCCCGGCGGCGGGGGTCTTCAGCGGGCGCCTGGCCTCTCTGGGAGCCGACGGGGGTGACTCGGAGTCCGGTGCCGGCTCGGAGGAAGCTGGTGTCGGCTGCTGCAGCGACACGTTCAGCAGTCTGCCCGACATGGAGCAGGAGACACTGGAGGAGAAATTAAGAGGACTGGCGTTCAGAAAACAGACCTCGTATCGGTGAGTGGGGGAGCGGGGAGGATGCTGGGACAGGATACCCGTCACAGGAGGATACGTTGCTTGTAACTTATTTGTCTTTTATTGATTCTGCTAGCTCTCCTCATCGTTTCATGTAAGCCAATGCCACGATAGGAGCGAATACAAACCAGACAACGCTACAACGACAGCGAGGGATTATATCGGAGGTTATTTCGTTGTTGTTGCTCATTTTGAAAGCGAAATTCTCATAAAGCTACACATGTTCTGGTATGGTAGCTTGTATCCACGTTATGCTCGTACTGTTAACAGCCTCAACATGGCTTTAACACACACACACACACACACACACACACACACACACACACACACACACACACACACACACACAGTAGCAGCGTTTAAGCCCATGTCAGTGATGGATCAAAACAAACCGTCTGTGTGTGTGTGTGTGTTTCCCGGTGGTGTTGTAGCTGTTGTGTCGGAGCATGAACAGGGGGAGGGTGGGGTGGGGGAGCACAAAAACACTATTGATTTTTGGGCAATGCGTGTGTGTGTGTGAGTGTGTTTGGGTGTTTGTGTAGATGAGCGTGTGTGTGTATGTGAATGCCAGCAGTAGCCTGACACCCTGGTGGGACTGGCAGCTGCTGTTGATAGTGAAAACTGGCCAGAGACCAAATCCACAGAGACACACACACACACACACACACACACACACACACACACACACACACACACACACACACACACACACAACAGCAGCAGCAACAGCAGCAGTTTGGGTTGTCAAATCACAGTCAGGAATGCGTGACATCTATCTGTCTGTCAATTTAGTCTATGTGGCTCTGTTTGTGTGTGTCAGCCCTTATGTGCGTTTGGAGGTCAAATCAATCATTTTAAACGTGTTTGTATCTGATTGATTTATTTGGGGAACTGGGGGAAAGTAAAGCGACAGTTTGTGCATGTGAAATAGCCAAACTCCCGAGTCAGCAATGACATATTTGTTGAATTTTGACTCGTTTTGAGACCTATATGGCAATAAATGAATATATCTGCCTGGTTGTGTTTTAGAATACCGGTCGTATTTGAAGAATACATGGCAAGATACAATCTGTATTCTCTTAACTAGATTAATTTCAATTAAACACAGAAATATTGAATCGTATTAGATTTACATGGAGCTAGTAATTAACATCCCAATCAGATTAAATGTGCGTGCATGTTAAACACATTCAAACTGAATAAACTGGCTATTTGGGAAGAGAATTCATCTCATTTAAAAAGGGATGATACAATGTAATCCCAATGCTATCCATTTGACGGATGATCATTTGTGCGGTTCATTCTATTCATTTATTTTGAAGCTCCATAGTCTTTTTAAACGCCCACTTGAGCTACTGTTCATGTATTTTTGGTTGAGTAAGGCCTCCAGGAGCCGGTGCATCGTGGGGGGTGCCGCCGCATCTGGTTCGCTCAACAGCAGGAGCAGTTTGTTCTGATAAATCTGTTGCCTCAGTAAAAAAAACAAAAACGAAAGAGTAGTGAACTGGTGAAGGGGTGGATTTGGTACATTGTGCATGTCGGAAACCTTTTTCTTATTAAGTTAATCTGGAGTGGAGGCTGATCATCTGACCGCTGTAATATGTGCCACAGAGGTTCAGCATCAGGTCGGGATTTCATTATTTATTCGATGTAAATTTAAGATAATAAGCGAGACATGGGATGTTTAAACATGCAGTGATTCCAGCTGGGGACCAGTTTATTAACACTGAGTGAAATATTTAAATCCAGCTGGATAATAACCATAATGTACATATTTGACATGTGATGATACTGTTGGCTACAGTTTGATTTCGTTCTGTCTGTATGATGGCAAAAAAAAATTTAATTTTTTTTTTACTTTGTTCATTAAAAGCATCTAACGGGCTACATTTGTCAGGTTGCTGTTAAAGCTGTTCTAACAGCTGTTGGACCCGATGGAAGGTGTGCAGTCGAGCAGCAAACTGCACCTCAAAATAACCGACTGTCCCTGTCTGGCAGAGAGTTCGATGAGCAGATAGATACCACTCTCATGTCTGTACGAAAAGAAATGAAGCTACGGCCAGCAACTAGTCATCTCAGTTTAAAGAGCGGAAACAATGGGATACAGCTGGTCTGGCTCTGTCCAATGAAGAAAAAATCAGCCAATCATCACCTGCCCGCTCATGGAGATCTGCAGGGATGACGTACTTTTGGAGGCCAACCTGTAAAATTAGCATCGCAATGGTTCCCTTGACACTTTTGGATTATTGCAGAAAATAAGCTCCGTGGCCAACAAACATTTATGACGCACGTTTTGTTCGGTAAGGTAATCTTCACAAATTAACACCACTCGTATGATTTTAGGTCGCATGACTTCACCTCGCCACCTCCATGAAGCTAAAGGCACACTAGTGTTTGTCTTCATGACATTTAGTAGTCTCATTAAGCCACTTGTTAGCAACCGCCTTTTTAAAGACATGAAAGCTTCGGTTTTTACGAGTCGGACATTTACTGACCTGTATTATAACGTAGAACAAAGCGTTAACGTCCCTTCAGCTTGTTCTAACCACAGACCTTCAGGCATTTAAACAAACCCACTTAAAAAAACATTGAGACAAGAGAACAGGAAGTGTAAAAATGCCAACTAAATTCCAGATTTTAGGAAAGCACATATGGGGACACTTGATTTGTTTAATCTGTGGTCTGTGGTTGTGGTTTTCCATGTGGTTATGTGCTGGTTGTCAGGCAACTTCACGCTGACGACAGTGCTATTGGACATTTTCTCTGACTATTCCCTTTTACGTACAAATTCCTCTTTCACGAAACTCACGTCAGAGTGATGCCTTTAAGCTCGTCCCAGGTTGGCTGGGGGAAGAAGCTCTGGAATACTGTGAGGTTGTTTTCTGGTTGATGGATAGTAAAAATGACAGGATCAATATCGGAGGAAATCTGACCTTCAGATAAGAAGAGAAATATAGTAAACCGAGAAACACTGGCAGAATATTTTCCGCCTGCTTTACAGCATTTCCCAGTCATTTTCTTCAGTGCTCATGAACTGTAAATGGCCTCATTGGAAATCCCCAGTTGGATTAATTTCATTTGGAAAGGGAACATTTGGCTCATGAAGCTGCAGCCATTGTATGCTATTGTTCATAAAAATGTATTCTGGTGCAACACAAGAAGAACACTTTTACTATTGATGAAGAAGCGCACCCTCACTTATTTTTAATGGACTTTTATTTCACCATTTGAGAGAACAAACCGTAACCTGGACGACGGCTCTATTTTGAATCCTCCACACAGTGTGTTAATTGTACGGACCGGGTGAATGCAGTCCGGTGTCTCTAATTATGTCAAATTAGTCTTTTTCCTGCGTTCTCATCCATACATGACAATTGTCACGACACACAGGAGTGTCGGCTACATGCCGCCATGTCTCGCTGATATTTTGACCTTTGGCCTTATTCTATAACGCTATGGATAATCTGTGAAAACCCTCTTCATGGGATCAGCCATGTGCAGGAAATGGCATTAGTGGGTCAAGGGAGATGGTTTGTTAGAAGGTAGTTTACATAGCTTTGAAGTGGCCAGTGCCAAGAAGTGAATTACCATATGTGGAAATATGAAAGAGCTGAGAAATGATGCCGTCGCACATCAAAGGTGCCGCGTGTGCGCATGCTTTTGTGGTATTATGTGTTTATGGCGGCGTAAGGAACGTGTAACTTATCTGCCAGACATTCGTCACACTTTGTCTCTGTGTGTCTATGTGTGTTCCCAGAATACCGTCCCTCCTTTTATCTATTCTTAGACGTCTCACCCGTCTGCCTGCATGACAGTCAGAAAGACGGTTGCCTCGCATGTGTGTGTGTGTGTGTGTGTGTGTGTGTGTGTGTGTGTGTGTGTGTGTGTGTGTGTGTGTGTGTGTGTGTGTGTGTGTGTGTGTGTGTGTGTGTGTGTGTGTGTGTGTGTCATGCCAACCAGTTAGTCAGCACGCCAGTTAGTCTGTTAGACATGACTCCAATTAGCTGGTCAGTCAACCAGCTGGACAGCCGATCTGTAAGTCAGAAAGTCGTTTTTCCGGGGCACTTCCTGTCTATCTGCGTCAGTCAGCTGGTCAGCAGTTCATTTGTACATTTCTTTGGACCATCCAGCTGTCAAGATAGATAGTCTTCTACAGTGAATGTAATGGTCCTTAATGGAGCTTCTTCACAAGCCTTCTATCCACAATCGAACAATCCACATCCCGGGACTCTCTTGTTGAAATGCTACTGCCTTACTGGAATCCTCTATTACTGCTGTCGGCATTGACGGATGGCCGTACTAAGATAAACATATGAAATATTCAATGCAACTTGGCTGGAATTAATGGTGGAGGATATGATGAAATATATACACCAAGATTTAACACAGTAGTTTGTGAGTGCATTGGGCTATTAAGGGGGAGCTTTTGCAAACAGGGCTGCAGCTAACGGATTGTTTACCATATATATCGATTTCATGATATTGTTATTAATATTGTAAAATTCACTAGTAGTGGAGTTGTTTTCCTTCCTGGGTTCATGTGAATGAGTCCGCTGCTGGACTGGCGGGTTGAAGTAAACACTCGTGTGCTTGCTCTGTGGATGTGGAACATCGTCTGAAGATCTGGGAAATTTCATCTGAAATCACTTGGAAGTCTGACTTTTTTTTTTCGCTTCATGCACCACATAGGGGCTTTCATAAACAAGCTCCGCCTCCAACACTGTATCCAGCTTCTCTCCACGAGTAGAACGTGGATCCACTTTAAGGCGTGGTGCTGTTTCCTATCTTTGTTGTTTTGTTTGTTTGCATGCAAACATTTGACATGTCATCACCGTTGAGATTCACATCTGGACCCACATGCCATGTTACAGCTGGACCTTTACCGACTGCATGAACCTCGACCCTCCACATGGCCGACTCCGCTGTGTAAACATGCCACCCTGACCTGTCTGCCCGAGAGGCAAAAACACAAAGAAACAAACACTTTGTTTCGTCAGCCAACTTATCATGTGGTGAGATTTCACCACCGCCTTTGTGGGAATTGGTGCAGAAACAAACTGCCACAGGACAGGATGTCGTAACATTATCCCTCCACTATTTCCAGCCCGCCTCACAAACAACGGATCACAATAAGCGCTTGTCATACCACTGTCCAATACGCTTTGGACTTCACGTCTTCTCGGGCGCGTGGGACGACATGCAGTAGGGGCGAGAAAGAAAGAAAGACTGGAGCATGAAGGGGGAAAAACATAAAAAGATATAAACGTATCTCATGTTGCTACTGCTGTGTACCACCTGCAGGGGTAAACAGTGATCAAAGGCCTTTCATCATCTGATGCTGCCGGAATACAAAACTCCCTTTTCAGCCTTCAATTAGGACAAACTACAGAGAGGAGAGGGATGAAAAAGATGGCGAGGAAGGGAAGCAGACCAAGTCCGAAGCCGTGGCACGAGTCAAGATTTGTAAAAGGCCGGTGATGATGCATTATAACGCAATTACTGTATTACCCCAAACAGAACTCTATTCAAAACTTTTTATTGAAAAAGTGCCTCAACTTCCTCCATAATACATTTAGAAAAGGCCTCATAACGTTTTCATTTAATGTCCCAGATCTATTTTTAAGTTGGTGAAAAGCTCACCAGTCTACTAGATTGTATTGATGTAGAACATTTTGAACAATCTTTTTAAATAAAGCTTTGCACTGGAAGTCGTTCAGCTGTTTTAAGGCGAGCCTTTATCAGATTTCACCGGAGTTCTCACCTTCGGGCTCCTGAAGGAATTCATGAATGTTTAACCTTGTGATCCAAGTTTTTAGTTCTTTTATATAAACAATGTACACGGGTCGACAGCCTGAAGGAAAGTCAGATTTCAGATTTAGAACCCTCTGTAATGCCATGCTGCTTACAGTAATTGTCTAAGTGAGCATTGCATCACGGTGCAGCACAGTAGCGCTGGCTTTCCCCCGGGGAAATTAAGTTTAGAAGGCCGACAGAAAAAAATAAAAATAAATACTCATTATACACAACAGGGACCAACATTGAACACATTTACTTCGTCACAGGGAGTATTCACATGTGATCTTTTTAATAGTGTGGTGCAAAAAGTAAAGATGGGTTTATGTTTTTGTGTGTTTGGCATAAATAAGAAATGTAGAGCAATTATGCACTTCCGGTACACAAAAGGGAATATGCAGTAAATAACTGTTTTTGTTCATTCATTTTGAAAAATGTTAGCATTCAACAGCTGCTCATTGTCACAAGTTTGACACTCAAATTATGGCATATTATAATAATAATAAACAAAAGAATCATAGAAATGTCTGTTTAACTTATAAACTCATAAAATACTTGATAGTGTAATCCTCCATCATAAGACTCTGATTAAGACCTGTGGAAAATTCCTGAACTGGGCTGTAACTTAAACCCGTTGCTTAGATACAACAGACTAAAATACTCATGTGAAGCCACTTAATTCTGTATCGTCTACGATGGCGTGTGGTCACATTCGGGCGCTCCTGTCGTAAATGAAATGTCTGTGAAATGAATCCACACATGAACCTGACTTCAGTTTAACAGTGCCGGCACACAATTTACTATTTTTAGCCCCACTAGTAATGTGGCGATGTTCAGGCGCATCGCCACGTAGGTGTGGGCTGAAATCTAAACAATGGTGGGAGGAATTGTGACGACGATCATGGCCCTCAGAGGATGAATAGTACCATGACTTCTCTGTGTAGCGCCAGCAGGTCTATTATCCAGTCAAACATCCAATCCACATTGGCACAAATGTTTAGACGTTCACGGTTTCCAGATTATAGATTATGTGCTGGGGAATTTAGTGATCCCCTTTCCTGTCATCTAGTTGAGCTCATGTAGTCTGTGAATGATAACATCCTCCTGTAACATTAATATGTACGATTTGTTCGTAACAAGCACAAAAGGCTCTTCATCCGGTGCTCGTGTGGTAATTACTTTTATTTTTTATTTTTTTAAACTGCTCCCCCTGCTTCCCCCCCCCCCGTCAGGGCTGAAGTGAATTTAACCAATTACATCCATAAGGGATGAGAGCTTTCACCTGACTCCACCTGCATGGTATCCTGTAGAAAGAGCTGCTCCCTTATGTTTTATACAACCAGTGTTTGAGTCGGTTTTGTTGCTCAGACCGTGTTAAATTCAGTGGAACGCTTGGCTCAGAGTCTGGGCAGCTTAAAGACACTCATGAATTTTTAAGCAGACGATCAGAGCACCAATTGTTGATGAAATATAAGGCTCACTGACACAATTTTCCCTCTCTCATCCCGTCCTCAGGATGGATGAACAGATATCCATGCATATTTATGATACTCTTTTCCTGTTAGGAGGAGGAGGAGGAGAGTAAGCTCTATGCGTGTATGGATAATTCAAAAGCTATAACGGGTCAATGGATACATTTTTTAAACCAGTATATCATTAGTGTGTGCAGCTATATAAAGCTGGCTTTTTGTCAACGGTTTTGTTCATTCCAGTCGTAACTGACCATTTTAACGGACTGCTGCTATGTTTCAGCGGAGTTTCCCATGGTGCACTTAGCTAGAGACTGTTTACTGCCACTGATACAAGACAAATTGTCCATAAAATTGTTGAAGTCTTTCTGACATAGAGAACCAGCACATATTTGAGAAGCTACAGAATTTGTGACATTTTTGCTTTGAAAAAGCACTAATTCATTATCAAATGAATTATGAAAATAGGTGCATTCTTAATACTAGTTTATACCAGTATTATACTAATACTGGTTTTGAGGAGAATATAGATTTTCAGGCAATTTTGGAGCCTTCCATGAAATTCTGGGGTTATCAAGTTGAAATAATTTTTCAAGGGCGTTTGAAATCTTTGACACATTTGTATTATTTCTCTAATTTTCCGGCTTCGAGGTGCTTTTTTAAATGTGTTGTGGATGGAGTGACTGACCACTTAGGGTGAAGGTGAGGTCAACCTGAACAGTGGCCGTTTGTACAGGACGGATGCTGTGATGCTGAAGGGAGTGCATCTTTTCCTGGCTCTGTCAAACGTGGTGAGTGGTGTGTGTGTTAGTGTGAGTGCACACCGGTGTTAATCATGATGATGCGGTGTGTTTCTGCGCCCTCTTATCTTCCTATACACACATATTATAGACAGACAGAGGCATTGGTCATCTCTCCCCACCTACTCTGAACAACGTTGTTCCAGTTGGCTGGTGGTGTGTTTGTGTATGCTTATGCATATCAATCATTTCTGCTAAGAGGAAGGGGAATGAGATGTCTGTTTTAGGAGCAGAAGTGAGATTTCTACTCTCTCTCTCTCTCTCTCTCTCTTTCCGAGCCTTTTCAGGAGTGTTTCAGAGTGCAAGTGTGTGTGTGTGTGTGTGTGTGTGTGTGTGTGTGTGTGCGTGCGTGTGTGTGATGGGGTTTATTTTGCCCATAATTCAGTGTGCTGAGGCATGGATTGGCTGTCAGGAGCCGCTCCTTATTAGTCGTCAGGCTATTTCCTCCTTAGAAATGGAGCTAAAAAAAGAGTGTGAAAGGAAAAACAGAAGAGAAAAGAGAAGTTTCTGGTGTAAGAGGAACCTTGTTGAAGAGAAACCTTACCGTGGGGAAGATTGGTCAAGTGCTTCCTTCTCCATCACACAGTCCAATTTGCAAGAAGGTTTCTGGAAGCCTTAAACCGATGCATGTGGCCGGCAGCACCCTGTCATGTTTCACAAACGATTTCAGAAGAGACCCGTGGTTAAACCTACAGCTTTATTAAGCAAGATCCGACCTGTGGGACACTAAACACTATAACAGAACAAACTGTCTTCTTCACAGCTACAGAAAATGTCCTGAAATATAGTCTGACCAAAAAGGCAACAGCATGGTAACTACATTGACATTGATACAGACATTACGGTCATCTAATGCCCTGAATCTGTTGTAATGCAATGAAAGTCTTGTGGTTTTGGTTAGAAGACATTCTCCTCTTCCCTGCTACTTTATATAGTGTAGGGGTCTGTTTCCATTCCTCACATAAAGGATAGAGGCACAGGACTGGGGCAAGTTGTTCATTTTGATTAGCTGACTGTTCGTATTGCTTTCTGGGGAGTGTGCTTCCTGGCTGGTTGTGTGGACGATGGGTAAGCCACAGAAATTATCTTTTAGTCACTTTTTATAATTGGATGAGGGTTGTTCCGGGTTTGGGGCTGTATCGGGGAAGAGGGAGCATCTCAGGTATGCCTAAAATCTGATGAAGAAACAGGGCTTTGCCAAAGTAATGAGTTATTTTAAATGAATGCCTTTTGGCTTGCCTTTGTTCTTGTCTGCTGTGTGACAAAATTGGAGGTGGAATAAGTACCTACGATCTATTACTGAAGTAAAGGTAGAAACACCGTTTCATGAAAAGATCCTCAAGAATGTTACTTGTAGTAAAACTACAAAAGTATAAGCAGTACTCAAATCAAAGTACTCATAATGCAGAATGGCCCATTTCAGAATCATGTATTTATTATATTATTGGATTATAATTGTTGGTGCATTCATGTGTTCATTGATTAAATGTTGCAGCTGCTGAAGATGGAGCTCGTTTTAATGACTTTATGCGCTGCTGGGTGAACTGCTTGTGAATTTACCCGTGGAATCAAGGCTTTATCTTAACCTACGGAAATACATCCTCATTTATTTGCTGAGTACATGTATAATAAATCTGAATCGGCAAATAACGTAAGTCTTCGAATAAATGTAGTGGCGTAAAAAGCACAATATTTTCCCCTGAAATGTAGCGAACGCTAAGTATAAAGTAGCAGTAATCAGCAGCCATGTTTTCCTGGTTTGCATTGTGCTTTTAAGGTAGCACCTTCTCTCTCACTTCCAACAAGCCCATCTGTCTGCTGCGAGCCGATAATGAACCTGTGGAGTCGACCGCTGAGGTGCCACTGACTCCATCACTGCAATCCCAACTCTGTCCCTGTCCTGCTCTCAGTGTCAGCTCACTCTAATGGCACCTGATGTACGTTCATTTGTGTTGCACAAGGACCTGCAGCAGGGAACCGACGATGAAGAAACAAACAGAAAAGAGAGTCAAAAATCACTCAAATCTCTGAATGGGAGTACATGATAGCATAAGAATATGATGTATATGATGCAGACATGTAGTGTCTATATGATTAATGATTTGTTGTTGGTTTATGTTTTGTCCATATTTAATGAACGTTATAGAATGTGCCTGAAAGTGTTTGTCAAGGTTCGTTAAAACTCACCTCATCCTTAAAATCCTCCTTCTAGCTCAAATTCCAGTTAGAAATTCAGAGCTTGTAAGGAACTACTTTTCCATGCGTAATAACACTTGGCTCTGTTGTGATTAACAGCTCAGAGGGCGGAAACAGAGTATAAAGAAGGTCAGTGATTGGCTGAAAGTTAGACCTCGGACATGTGGGAATTTCAGGCTCGTAGTGCGACTCAACAATCACCATAAATGAATGATTTTCAACTTCCTCATATTCATACTGGGGCATGTTGGGAAGTTGTTCTCTGACCAGGCTCTTCTTCTCAAGATTGAATTGCGGATCGTAAACCAACGATGAGCGTAGCTTGTTTATCTCACCTCTTCCTGGTTATAAAGTCCAATCAGAGCCAGCCAGAGAACTTTTGGCCAAGATGTGTTGAAGACAGGAGGAACCTCTGCTGATGGAGATCAGTATTAGACTGGTACGGGCCTTTAAGCTCTTAGGTGATTGAGAGAAAAATAATAGATGATAAACGATTAATAGTTTAGATTAAGATACAATGTCAGACTTTTCACAGTTCATGTTTGTCATGTGATGATTTGGATTTTGGAGGAAAACACGATTTTGGAGGAAAACACAATTAAACCAAACAATTCATTGATTAATTGGGAAAATGTTCAGCTGTTGAATTGGTGATAATAATAGTAATAATAATAATAATTAGTTCCAGCCTTAATCTAATAAGATTTTTTTCTAGAAATCTATCTAAAGTAACTATTCATCACATTTTCTTTAAAGACATAACTGTAGCTGTTTTTCAGTATTTTCAACTTCCCCTCAAAGAATGGAAAGAACTTTTTTCAGTGTTTAGGGAGAGAAGACATCTTTAACATACTTCTACAATTTAAACATCCCACCACAATCACGCTCACCTTTCTGACCCCAGAACATCTGATTTGTCTTCATAATTTGAGCTTCTCTGCCAGATGGATTCCTCAGCTAAGGGACTGACAAAAGGGCTTTTTTATTTTTAGATTTTATTCTCAGCGCTTTATTGTCGGATATAATCATCTTTTAAATGTATTTCAAAGGCTTTTGATGGATGAGAGAGAGATCTGTGGCTCTGATGCCAAATGGTTGCGCTGACTAATTTGGAGGAGCTCACAGCCAGCTGCTCCATCAGCTCCACATCCACAAAGGAGAGATTTGGGTTTTATTCTGTCTACTTTCCTTTTTAGTTGTCTATTCTTTCCATTGGCTGACGTGGACATGTACCAAACTATGGGTTGTACTTGTTCTGTCTCTCTCCTTGTTACTTTACATCTGCACACCTCCCTATTTATAGACCTTTATTAATATATACATACACATATACGCTGCCGTGATTGTAAACATGTGTGTGCAGCCTGAGTTAAACCCTGGGCTTTTGGAAGGGTCTCTGGTTGTGTGTTTGTATCTAATGCAGGATTACTGAGCACTGATCATCACTCAGCCCTCAGAAAGAGTCCCCACACAAACCCCCCCTCACACACACACACACACACACACACACACAAATGTACACACACACACACACACACACACACACACACACACACACACACACACACACACACACACACACACACACACGTGTACATATAAATTCACAAATATTACACAGCAACTCTATACTTCAAGTTTTTCTCTCCAATTAAGTTTTTGTCCCTGACAGAAATAGATGCACACACACACACACACACACAAACACACACACACACACACACACACACACACACACACACACACACACACCCCACGCATTATAATGCAACTCTGTACTTAAATAATATGTTTATTCTTAGTTTAGTTTTTCTCTCCAATTAAGCTTTTTCATTGCTGGTTTTGCATTTTGTCCATGATTCAAATAGATGCGCACACACACACACACACATACACACACACACACACACACACACACACACACACACACACATCCACACAACCTAGCAGACCTCAGCTGCAGAGACATGCTATAATTAGCGAGAGAGCATCTTTATCTTGCGCTCTCTTTCTGTGTGTATGTGTGTGTGTGTGTGTGTGTGTGTGTGCACTAATTGCTCAGGTTAGATGGGAGTCATTAGTAAATAATTAATTTTATTAGGCAGCTGTAGTCTGAGGTTAGAGAGATGGTACACTTACCTGGTTTCTCTCACTTTCTCTGTTTAGACTTTCTTGCTCCCAATTTGACTTCTCCCTTTAACTCTGCTTTACTTTCCCTCTCCCTGTTTCTGATTCATCCACTTTTGCCTCCAGCTTCTGTCTCTTTTTCTTTGATCTCTTCCCTCTCTGTCTGTCTGTCTGTCTGCCTGCCTGCCTGCCTGTCTGTCTGTTTCTCATTTTCTCTGCTTTTCTTCTCCCCTCTGTGTGTCTCTATTCTAAGCAGTAAAGGTCAGATAGAGATGCACAGCACAGATCTGATGCCTCCCCCACATTACATGCTCGCTCACACACACACACACACACACACACACACACACACACACACACACACACACACACACACACACACACACACACACACACACACACACGCACATTGACAGACTGTGTAATTATGTAGGTGCCAGAGGAAGATGTGAGAGAGAGGGGAGTATCACTCCTATCTCCTGGCTGTGGTTCCTGACTTGTATTGGCTGATTGGAGTGAGAATCTATACTGTACAGTTATCGTTGAAGTGGTGTGATATATTATTATAGATTAAGATAGCCAGCAGTACATACAGTTATTTATATGGCTTCACCTCACCAGCTGCAACATTAAAGTGAAGGGACACATTAATGCATCGATAATTATAATAAAATAATATATTTATTATTCAGAAATATGCCACTCTGTAGTTTGAGTACTTTTGTACTCTATGTAACGTGAGCTGTTCGATTTTGCCCAAAAATAAAATCCGATTTTCTTCTCTCAAAATCCGATTTTCGATTACAATTATTTTGTGAAATGACAAAAGGCAAATATGCTCTTTTTTATTGAACATTTTGCAAATAATTTCCCCATTGGGATTTGAGTGCAAACCTTGCTCTTATTAAACAAAAAATCCCTCAAGGGATTAATATTAAGAACAATTAATGAACTTTTGCCATCTGGCTTTGCTCCATGTTATTTTCTTGTAGACCTCTTGTAAACAAAAAAACAATCCCTTTGGGATTAAGAGAAACAACTCACTTTCACATGTATCTTAAGGTGTGTCCATAAACAAAAATGAATGAATAAAGTGCAGAACTGTAACTTTTTGAAAAATTGATTTTACGATTTTCACGTTTTTAACATCGTCCCAACTACATAATCGCGATTACGATTTAAAATTGATTAATCGAACAGGCCTAGTGAGTACCATTTTGAATGCAGGAGTTTTACCTATAACAGAGCATTTTTACTTTACTTTGTACTGAAAAAAACATCTGAATACTGAATACTCCACCATTGCATTTGACATAGTTTATGTCATTTCACTTTGATAATTTAATGCAGGCAGAGAAAGAGGGGCACACCTGCACAAATCTAGTGGAAGGCGAACTGTTGGAAAACATTGAACATATCTCTCAACCCTGCTCTCCACTGCATCAGTAGATCCCGGCTCGTTTGGGGTTTAATTGCCTTTCGCAGCCACTAGTTTATTTAAAAATGTCCGTTTCTAATGGAAAAAACCCAGTAAATGCTGAAAAGCTTGAAAGTGAATCGTCACCTTTGCTTTTGTCTTCCTGCCTCCGGCGAGAGCTGCGGTTGGGTTATGTTTCCAGACTATACTTATGTCCGTCTGTCTGTACATCTCTGTGTCCGTATGGTCGTCCCATTCTTGTGAACGCGAGGGAATTTCTTCAAATTTGGCACAAATTCAAATCCACTTGGATTCAAGGATGACATGACTAAATTTTGGTGGTCAAAGGTCAAGGGTCATGTGACCTCACAAAACACATTTTTGGACAAGAAGTCATATGGTAATTATGCAAATGATTTCACACACATGTCTGATAGGATAGGATTATGACGCAGTGACATTTAAGACAGATATGCTTGGCAGAGGAAACAACCCCCAATACTTTTGGGGCTTATTATCCTTCACATGTTGATGTTTTGGGTGTTGGATAAAGTTTGGATAAGTCTCAAGGATCAGGTGTGAGACTGATGAACTAGCTGAAGATGATACGGTCATACTACATAAACAGTGTGGCAGTTTATCACAATAAACCGGGATCTTGGAGCAGACGGTGCAATGAGAGCGAGTGAGTTCAGCAGGTTTCAGTGCAGATTCACGGTTCACATGAGGTTCACCTCATTCTTATGTAGTTCCCCCACCTCCGTCTCTCTCTCCCCAGAGTGTACTGTCCTTGTTTCCGACGTTTCTCCATCCACCATTTTAATGTCTTGACTGTCTTGGCTAGAAAATGTGTCTGTGTTTGTGTAAATGGTTACTATGTGTGGGTATGTTTGTGGGTAAATGTGAGCTCCCAGTTTAAAATGCAACCACTAAGTCCACGTGACAGCTCAGAAATATTATGTCTTCTGCTATACTTTGTAAATTCTCCAGCATGTGTTCTTTCTGATTCTGGCGTCATGAAGCGGTGTCATAAACCTGAGATAACACAAGTCATTGACACAAGTCATTGCCTCAATTTGAGTCTATTTACATTCATTTGCATTTATTTGTGTATTTGGGGATTTTGGATGCTTTGCGCTGCCTAAAGTTTGCATCACTTGCATCAATCTGAACACACTTTTCCAGAAACTCAAAGTCATCAAAGCCAAGAAAACAGTCTCAACACATTTGCTTCAGAAATGCTTGGCATGAATAATCCAAATGAATCACAAGTGAGAAACCAGTCAGTGTCCTGTCCTGTCCTGGTGTTTGAAGAGGTGTGATCACTGCATGATGGAGTGTGTGACAAAATTGTGATTTGTGTAATTTGAAATCAATATCCCTCTTTTTACCTTGTTCCTCACAAGTTTGCAGTAGTCATTTGGAGTGTGTGGTGCTGTTGTTATTGACAGTTCATTTAGACAGTGCAGTTTGTTTATTCTCTCATATCTCCCGTGGGGGCTGGCATTGACAAACTGGAACATTACCTTTCTATTACGCCTTGTTGTTGACACTCAGTAGTGAAGCGAGTACAACACGTGGCTCTTTATATATCCAGTTTAATATTAGCTCATAAGCCGGGTTTCAAATCGGCCTCATGCCTCTGGAAAGGACGCATCACTTCAGCACATTTGTGGGTCTTCTTTGGGGGCATGAATGTTTACACTCCACCACGGTGACTGTTCACTCACTTCACAGACAATAAGCAGTTCTCTCGGCCTCTCTTTCTTCTACTTTTAGAAACAGAGTGGGTTTTCTGAGTGGGAGTTTTGGAGAAAGACACTCTGCTGACTCTGCTGGACGAAACGAGAGAAAGACTGGTATTGAAGCAGCAGTGTTTGCCTCTTAAATATACAGCGGTAAAGTCAATCCGTGTACAAAATAATCTGTCAAATTTAAACTTTCGTTAATGAAGAAGTCAAGATTTTGGGCTCTATCAACATCCAGTAAAAATGATCAGTCCATATTGGCATTTATAAGATACGTAATCTGATAATGCAGTAGGTTGAATACAAAAACATTAAATACAGATACAATACAGATATTTCCTTAATTCTTTTGTTTTGACATATACACTCTCTGAATTAATGAAGGCTGTCTTCCTGCCCGGGCCTAACTATTGTCATTATCAAGGCATATTTCAGCATGGTATGGTCTAATGAAGCTGCTGCTTTGTTTCAGTAAAACAAATTCAAAATTTGAGCTGAATTTGAACAAAACGTGAGTGGGAAAACAGGGAAGAGAAAATAGTGGGTGGGTGGTTGGATGGAGGGATGAAGATGTGAGCAGAGAGGTAGATGAGGATGAGGTTGAAGAGGGGAAGGAGAGAAAGCAGGAGAGAGTGAAAGTGTGAAGGAGAGATGATGATGAGGAGGAGGAGGAGGGGGAGGAGGAGGAGAGAAGCCAAGGCCTTTGGGCAAAGCCAAGACCGCCTACAGATGCTCTCTCTCTCTCCATCTCTCTCTCTCTCGTCTCACAGCCATCCCTTTTTCCTCTCTCTCTTCGTGTGTCCTCTTGTCCTCTCTCTCTCTGTATTTCACACTCACATTCTCCTCCCTTCTTCTCTAATTTGCCTTTCTCTCCTCTCACTCCTCACTCTCTCCTCCTCTTCCACCCCCAGAGGAGACCGAATGTAGGCCAGTGGAGAAGTGAAGTGAAGGGCAGACCAACACACACACACATCCAGGCCTTGTACAGTGAAGGACGCCGTCAAATGTGCCCATGTGGTCTGTCCTGAAGTCCGTCAGAGACGCAGAAACATGCAGGGATAGATGTCTTTGCCATTTGATCATAATGAAGTTCTAACTCAATGGCTGTGTGGATTTTGCCTTGTCATGCCAGGGAAGCAGAGACGTGGTCTGTGTCCTAATTTCATATAAATTATCCTCTCCATCCTCTATGAGTATACAAAATAATGTATTCTCATAGAGGATGGAGAGTCTACAGCGACGGCGTCTGTCTGCTGTTTGCTGCTGAGCAGGTTGTGAACTGTGGGTTTTGACAGCTTTTTAGCTGAAAGCTGCAGCTGAAAATGACACCACGAGAGCGCTGAGGTTGAACCTCCGCGGTGCGCCGGACAGATAAACAATGAGCTCCAATCAGCTGTAGAGATCTGTAAAGCCGATGGGAGCTGCAGATTCAGCTGATCATTTACTACGATCAATGTCTCTCACATTGTCACATTGTTTTCGCATTGTGATCACATGCATTGATTGTGTAAAACTCTAGCTACGACGTACGACTGCACCATATTCATCGTGGTAGTTTAGATTTCTAGCACGCTAACATTTGGGGATTAGCACTAAATGCCAAGTACAGCTGAGGCTGAATGTTGGGTGTTTTGAATTTGATTTTCATGGTGAAGGAAAAATCAAAGGATCAACAAAGTCATAAAAACAAAATGACACTTAGCTTGTCGGTGAAATGTTATTGGCAGGTCTTTGGTTGACAGGCGTGTGTCTGAGTCATACTAACTGGAAAATCAGGTACATTATGAAAATCAGTATTCATACATTCATAGAATAAGGGCACAGGTTGAGAGGGTAAAACTGCATGTTATTGAGAGAGAGACAGAAAGAGAGAATGCTTATAAATAGAGGGAGGAAGGTCAGAGGGAAGGAGTCAGGCTTCCTGTATCCAGGCTCACCACCGGACACACACACACACACACACTTGCACAACAAATATGTTAATGTTCCTGGTTTGAATAGTTCAATCTAAAAAACACAACGCTGATATTAAATCATTTTCTACCAACATCCACTTTAATATCCATTTAGCAAAGGTTAGGAAATGGTTAAGTATGCCAGTCAATAATGATGGTTCTGTTTTGTCCCTCCTAGTCTAAAACCCAAATACATTCAATTACCAATGAAACAGGGAAAAGCAGCAAACCTGTCATTTGGGGGGGTTGAACAGCAAATGTTCTGCGTTTTTGTTTGATCAATTGTTGTTGATTTTTATTATCACAAATTGTTGTTGATTATTATCTGTCGATGAAGGAAGGAAAATATATTTAATTGCCCTACACCTACTCTTAAACTCTTAAACTCCCACTCTACCTGTGTCTATTGTTTCACCTGCTTCTCTGTGAAGCTGTTTGCTTTTCCCTGAGTTCATGACTGTGTGTGTGTGTGTGTGTGTGTGTGTGTGTGTGTGCGCGTGTGAGAGAGAAGAGAGTGATCTAATAAGAGTTGATAGTGTACCCGACTGCAGCTGCTCTCCCACACCCACTCCCTGTCACAGACACAGTGAAGAGAAAAGTAGAGTGTAATTAAATATATTACACTTATTAAAGTAGAAACCCCAGCTCAGCTAGAATCTAACTGAAGAGTAGGCCTGGGATGATATAAAAATTTCATGTCACTGTTATCATGGTCAAAATAGTTTAGATTAGGGTCATTCCATGCCAACTCAATGTACATGGTTCCTCTCAGATTTTGCTGAAAAGTGGTGAAAATATGCCTTATGTTACCAAATAAGGGAATCTGAAGTTTCAGGTCAATATCTCAAAAAGAACTCGTCCATTTGAATTTCAAGTGCCACGCCCCTTTTTGACACATTGAATTTCGCATTTTATTTATTGGCATTTTTGGAGATCCATAACTTCTGTTCTAATAATATATATATATATATATATATATATATATATATATATATATATATATATATATATAAGTCGCTTTTGACGATATGCACGATGACCCCGATAATGGAAATTCACCACGTTGGACTTATTGTGAGTGTTTTTTTCCATTATCAAACCTTAAATCGCCCCATCCCTAGCAACCATAGTGCCTCAGCTGCACCTCTCAAGCGCTCCCAGCTGGGTGTTTTCAGGAGAGTGCCTGCTGTTTTCAGTTGGGGTGGAATAAAATGCTTTGGAGGGCACAAGCACAAAGATATTGTATGACTTTCAAATGTTGAATACATGAATTGTTGGGAATAACAGAGAAGTCATTAACAGTAATAAGTGAACATAGACTGTTTCCTAATGTAGCCTATTAAATGCATAACATTCATTATCTAAAGATAAACTGAACAGATGTATATTATTGGAGAATTATCCCTCCAAGAGAGTCATTTATATATAAATCACAAAATACATTTGTGAATCCTCTGTGCATTTATTATCAATGAGACTGAACTGACCCCATACTGTAACACTAAAATCAGCTGAAAAGCGGTGGTCAGCGGGACCGTGACCACCTGATCTGACAGAGTGACCAAGTGTTGTGTAGTCTGATCCTGGCATCAGGGTACCAATTGTGCCGGTTTGGGGTTTTCATGGCCCAAATGTGCATCAGGTGTATTATTTGGTAGATGATTTGCTTGGCTGTGCAAAGCGGAGGAACAGCTGGGTGAAAGGATTCAAGCTGGTGGCTGGTTCTCGTCTACAGACCCGAGCGAGACGTCTGCTTTTTACCTCCTGACGCAGACAGACAGTCAGACGGGAGCTGGGGGAGAGGTACTGTGCACGCCGTCCAGACGGACAAACAGGGAGGAAGACAGACAGACGCAGAGGGGAATGCTGTATGCTTCGATAAAACTGGGAAGGAAGTCTGAGTGGGGTTGCCATGACAACCACACCCTTCACACCCTGCCCCCCGTATGCACAAAAACACATTGACCAGTCCACGGCGGGGAGATGGGAGATGTGAGTGTGTGTGATGATTGTCGCTTGTGTGCAGATAAGAAATAGTTTTGTGCAGATTGACAATAAATGACCACTGAAGAAGAAGAACAAGCACTATCTCTAGCTTGTTATAGCAACTGTGTGTGTGTCTGTGTGTCTCTTAGTGTCTAGATTTCTTCCTGCTATTGTGTGCACTCTCGTTCCTGTGTGTTTCTGTGCGTATTTCTGTGTGCTTCGGGGTCAGACGGAGTCCAGAAGCCAAACCCTGTTGTGTGATACAGCTGCAGGATAATAGATTGCATTGTTTTTCTGATTTCTCAGTTCGTCTTTGCTGGCGTTCTCCTTAATTTAACACAGAAAACCACCGTTTGTCATTTCCAGTAAAAAGCCAAACCGTAACAAATCATTATGGGTTTAAACATTGCTTTAAAAATGTATTGACTCGGATGAATGGAAGGCTTAATAGATGCCAGAACACTAGTTCATAATGCAATAAAAGGCAGGGTTTTACAGCTCTAGCACAACAGCAATAATTTAATCCTCCACCTCTACGATTGTGAGATGAACAATAACACCATTCACATTTCAAAATAATCTATCAGGAGCTTGCACTTACGTTGATGTGATTGGCCAATGCAGTGCATTGCCGCATGACATTGCAGAACGTTTGCACAGTGCAATGCAATGCTATTGTCTGTTTGAACACAGCCCGCATAGCAAAAAGCAGCACTCTGTCGACACAGGACGGGTTCAGGCACAGTGTTGAGTTTAGGACACGCAGGCCAGGTGTAGATATCATCTTATTGCAGATACAGACTTTTGAAGGATAAACACGTAGAGGTGTGTGTGTGTGTGACGGTTGTAGTTCGCGTGTGCTTCCTGTTTATAGTATTTTAAAAATGACAACTCAAACCCTCCTGAATCCTGTCTTAAAACGTGTGTGTGACTTTTATTTGTGTGTGTGTGTGTGTGTGCGTGCGTCCGTGTGTGTGTTGATCAACCTTTATCCATCTCACCCCCATTACCTGAGGCTCTGAGAGGAGGCTTGTAGAGACATGGGCTCTTACTCCGCCTCTTGTCTCTCTGTGCACACACGCACACACACACGCACACACACACACACACACACACACACGCACACACATGCACACACACACACACACTCACACACACGCACACACATGCACATGGACACACTCAGGGCATGCTGTGTCACCAGCGGCAACGAACAAGCCTTTCACACTGACCCACATAGAGCGAGAGAAGGAGGGGATGAAAGGAGGTAGAGAAATTGGGTTGAGATTGATAGAAATGGGATGATTGAAAGGAGAGAGATAAAGAAACCGAAGTGGAGCAAGAAGCAGAAGAAGAATAGAGCGAGCGTTCGTCAGATTGTGCCGAGTGAAGGACGTGCGGCCAGTTAACCGAAGTGTCCTTATCTGTCATCTCCAATGTTTGAGCTCCGTGGCAATGAGGCTTTAACATCTGTGTGTCCATATTAAGATTAAGGCTGCCATCTGTAACTTTCTGCACGTTGGAAAAGCAGCTGACAGATCAGCTTGCTGTTTGTCTGTGAAGTTGTTTCACCTCGTCGTCTGTGGTTTTGCAGTGGAAATCTACTGACTGCCGGGGGTTCCTGGCACTGTCACCTGAAGAGCTGTAACTCTACATGTTGTGAGTGAATGTCAGGATCCAATGTGACACACCACTGTCGAGCATACGTTACTGGTGATGAAGTAAAAACCAAAACGTCTGTGGAAAAGAGAAAAGTGCACACAGAGCGTCAGAAAAATAGACCAGTTCCTATTTCTTCACAGAGCCAGTGTGCTTGTACAAGGAAAACTGAGAACAGTGAAGTCACCACCTTCGTCATCTGTTTTTTTTTTAAATAGTAGTATAATAGTTATGCAATGGTTTTACTGGTTTGGCCCACGTGAGATCAGCTTGGGCTGTAAGTGGCTAAACTAAAATGAGTCTGGCACCCCTGGTCTAAGGACAGATGGATATGGAGTCACCTTTATTTATTGTCTGTGATTATTTCATATGCACTTAATGAAGCGTCAAACAAATTGGGGTCTGCGGAGCACCTTTTTGCTTTGATGAATGTTTCTGTCAGGTTGAGATCATCACCGCTGCTAACCGTATTTTACCGCTGTCAGCTCCTGTCTTACTGAATTGTTTCCATTCGTTGGTGAGTTGATTTGATCTTTATTAAATGGCCTCCATCAAAATACGGATTAAAAATGTTTTAGTCTGGATTATGATTATGATTATTTGGGAATGTGTATTGATTTCGTCAGCACTTCTACATATTATTTCTGGTCACAATGAGACATTTATATCCTCTGGAACATAGTTTTTTTTAGTCTGGCACTGTCCAGAATTAAATTCTCTATCAGCGTCAAGAAAAAAAAGTCTTCTTGGCCTTTAAATCCCTGTATCAGTCTCTGTGCTGCAATAACATTCAGCTAAATCCCTCTCTTAAAGAGGACTGATAAGTGTGTGTGTGTGTGTGTGTGTGTGTGTGTGTGTGTGAGCACGACCTCATATGCTGTGTGTCTGCATGTGTTTCTCAGGTTTGCCATCTCTTACGCAATGTTCTAAAAATAGAGCAGATTCACCTGTAAGGGGATGAAGGGGGGGAAGGAGACTCAGAGGAGAAGCAGAAAACGGGGGGCTGTAGAAGAATGGATGGAGTAGGGAGGAACCCTTTTATTAAGACTATATACTGGTCATTTATAGGGCAACGTTTTAACACAATGTCAAGGTATTTTGCAATGAATACTTTGGGTTGGTTTTAACATTTCAAACCTATAATATCAAGCTGGATTGCACCAGTATACCCAATTTCACCACAAAGTTTTGCACTTGAATGAAACAAAATGAGACTGAGAGACTCCATGAATCCACATTACTTTTAGTAACATTATTTTTTGTCTGAGTTGTGCATCAATATGATGAAGTCCCTTCACGTAACTGTCAAAAAGAGACATTTGTGTTGGTATTTTCTCTCTAAGCATGCCCTTCCTCAGTTGAATTTTGAGAAAATGAAGCTTTATTGCGATGCTTGTTGACTTTAATCCAACCAAAGGAAGCGGAGAGTATGGACGGAGGTGAGGTGTAGGGGATCCAGTGTCATAGTTCATTGGACACCACAGCTCCCCCCGCTCACTCACCCATTCACAATTGTCTCTTTTGTAAGTAATATCCGTTCATCTATAACCATAAAGTTAATCTCACCACTGCCGTGGCCCTCCTGAAGCCTGATGTATGACCTCAGACCTAATCTGGAGCTAAATCGTAACTCTGTATCCTGCCTACGTAAGTTCAACCTTTACCCGAATCAAAAGACACACACACACACACATTGTTACCGGCGCAGAGCTCCGGTGTCTGGTGTCAGGTCTCCGCTGCCTGTCGGGTTGATTGGCACGATGACCTCACCCGTGCCTCGGCGTGCAGGGAAATAACTGTTGATTCAGTCCCGGAGACGAGGATGTTAGCAACAGAATAAGTGGGAGAAGCTTTGAGAGTGATGATACATGGAGCAGGTGGACGCGGAGGGAGGAGGGGGAGGGGGAAAAAAGTGCGTTGGTTTCACCGGCTCCTTGGCTACAGGTGAGTGATGAGAGCGGATCTGTGTCTTTTAGAACCAGTAGTGAAACCAATCAATTTGTGAGATGCTTCTTCACGTGACCCATGTCTAAATGTCAGGCTGTTGAATGGCTCGGTCTGTTGAGGGCGTTTCAAGGCTGACTCTGACTTCTTCTGGAAGGATCTGCAGGTGTTCAGCTCCTCTTGGTGCTGAATACGCGTTTATAGTCAATGTTATCACTGATGACACAAACGTTTGACTCATACTATAACTGAAGCCAGAGCAGGTGACTTTGGTTCAGCCAGTTTACATGGGTTTAGACAAACAAAGGGTTATTTCACCAAAATACAACATGAAATGTGGATTGGACTGAATGTGTGCCTTTCGGTTTTTACAGGCGAGGTCGTTGAGTTTTATAGTTGTTTGAAAGTTGTTCAGACTCACAAATATTCAGATTTTACTTTGAAGTAACTCGTGAATTCTTGACATTTGCTTGAAACATTTGCTCACACTTCTGAGATATGCTGCATATGACTCTACCCTTTCAGTATTGTCGCATTTTTGGATGAAGGAGCAAACATCATTTCCCACCCAGTGCTTTTAACCAAACATGAAAAAAATGGTTATGAAAGCATGAGTAACCACATAGTTCAATTTCTGTTCTTTTTTCTGTAACCCCCCCCCCCCCCAAAAATTGCAATTTTAGAATTTTCCATTTTCCCTTCATCAAACATTTGCCTGCACAGAGAAAACGGTTTAACACTGAACCCACACTGGTACAGTTGTGTCTCCTTTGTCAACCAACTTCTTCCCACATATAATCACAGCATCCTCTGCTCCACCGGTCAGAAGATGTTAAATTCAGTTTCCTCCCACTTGCAGCTGCTTTTTCTTTTGTGCAGCTATTACTTTTGTTCTTACTTTGTCATTAATCATAAACGCTGTTGCCCAGCTTTGGCGAGGCACCTAGACGCTGGCTGAATGACTGG
This sequence comes from Eutrigla gurnardus, assembly GCF_963514095.1. Lineage (NCBI taxonomy): Eukaryota > Metazoa > Chordata > Actinopteri > Perciformes > Triglidae > Eutrigla > Eutrigla gurnardus. The sequence continues at coordinate 6,509,984 of NC_139932.1, read as the reverse complement.
CGTGGAGAAGATTGCACCGCTGTAGGCGTGTTACTGTAACCCACCACAAGAAGCCTGTATTCTTTCCACCTTAATCACCTGAATACTACATAAACAGTTCCTACTCATAGTCGAGGATTTGCAGATTACGTCATCCTCAGTGTGTGGGCCGTGAAATGAAGACGGTGAATGTGCTGTGTGCGTGTGTGTGTGTGTGTGTGTGTGTGTGTGTGTGTGTGTGTGTGTGTGTGTGTGTGTCCACGCACGGAGCCATCCCACATGGTGTGATGAGCTTTCTGTAAGTAAGTGCGTTTACAGTTTACTGGTAAAGTTGCACATCGAGCCGATTCTCCACCAATATAATTACTGGATGAGCTGCCGATGCTCCCGCTGTGCCGTCGTCATGGCAACGCCGGCAGCCCACCTCTGCTGCAAGGAAGAATAGGATTGAGAGGAGCAGTATAAAGAGAGGAGACAAGAAGAAGAAGAGCAGAGGAGGGGCAAAAATGAAGGGGAGGAGGCGATGGGAGGGGATGGTGATGTCGAAGACAAAAAGGCGCCGTGAGTGGAAGAAGAGGAAAGAACAGAAGAAAGAGAGTGGAGGAGGAAGAGGAGGGTGATTAGATCCAGAGATAGTAAAGGGGAAAGGGAGAGAGAGAGAGGCAGAGGAGAGAGTAGGTGGTGTTCTGTGTTCAACTCCACTACTCTGTTCACTTGAATCTCTACAGTGGATGCTTTAACACACTAAGTGTCTGTGTCTCTCTCCCTGGCCGACTTGTTGAAGTGTGACAATAGCAGTGCAGACGCCACTCATTTCCAGAGCTGTAAAAATATGGTTGTGCAGATGATTATTATTATTATCCATTTTTTAAGCGGTTTGACTTTAATTAGCCGACTGAAGCTGGAATTATTCCTGTGCCGAGCCGTTGATCAAACTCTTTTCAGGAGACGGACTCAAAACGGACACAAAGAGCCCCTTTTTATAAAATG
>NC_139932.1:6484015-6501515 GCF_963514095.1 Eutrigla gurnardus | reverse complement strand
CTTTTGGTTTCCTTGTGGTCCAGTAGCACATGTTCTGAGGCCTGGTTCTGGTCTGTGGTCCAGTAGCATATGTTCTGAGGCCTGGTTCTGGTCTGTGGTCCAGTAGCACATGTTCTGAGGCCTGGTTCTGGTCTGTGGTCCAGTAGCACATGTTCTGAGGCCTGGTACTGGTCTGTGGTCCAAGGGTTGGGAACAGGTGGCAAGCTTCAGGTTCTGAAAGTAGAAGTGCTGTAAACCTAATATTTCTAATTCTAGGGGGCGACTTCTTGCATAAAGAAGTCTGATAGTATAGAAGTCTATGAGAAAATGACTCTTCTTCTCACTTGATTGATTATCTCAGTGAATTGTTAACATGAGTTGAGTCTCAATCTCTAGTTTTAAGTCTTCTTCAATACAGCATGAAGTTCATTTAGTACATTATGGTCCATTTAGAGTCACATAAACCATAAAGCAGGGATGCTTTAGGGCGGGGCTACCTTGTGATTGACAGGTCACGACCACGCCATTGTCCGGTCAAGTTTTCCTTGTTTTTGTCTTAGAACTTTACCCTTTCACAGTGTGTTATTTTTCCTTTTTGGTTGCCACCCTCTACCCCTCGTGTTTAAAAAAAACAAAAACAAGATGGCGATGGCCAAAATGCAAAACCGTAGTCCACAAACCAGTGGATGACGTCATCATGACTACGTCCACTTCTTATGTACAGATGGAAACCTATGATCTAACATTATCCTAAAACCCTAAGAGCTGGTTTGTCGGGGAAAGAATTAGGAGCGGTGGTCCAAAATTTCAAAACAGTTATTTTTATGCTTTCTTCATGCAGCTGCAGACCAATAAATCAATGTCTTTGAATTGCATTTTTATCAAAGCAGACATGACTTTAATTTCTTCATTAAAACGGAAAGATCGATAGCTTTTAGAACCAGCAGCAGGTAATACTTAATGTCTCCAGCTTTTAAAAGCTGGCAAAGCCCTCTGGTTGGCTGACCTGTGGTCTGCCAGGTGTAGCCGGTCACAAGCCAGGCATTACATAGTGCCATAGAGGTACAGTTTGTCTTTTTGTTCATAACAACAAACTGAACTGAAGTTTCTATCATCTTACTGTGCAGTAGAATCTTGTGATTTCAGTGGAACTGTATGCCACTAACTCATTTCTATTTGGTTACATTTGGATGTGTTTGGGAGATGTCAGGCTTCTTCCACATATCACTGTCTATTTAATATTCCTAAATTGGGTCATTTCAAACAGGATGCCACGCTCATTCAGATGATTCACGTCTTCAAAGCAGCAGAATAAATTACCTCTGGAAACGGAAGACGGTGAACTTTCACGTTCACCGTGAGTATGCAGAGCGTTGTAAAAAGGTTTAAATTGCAGGTATTATGGACCCTGTCACAGTCCACACACCTCTCACAAAGAACAACAGCACTTGGAATTGCAGAGCTGAGAAATAACCTTTAAACAGACAATTATATAATGACATACCTGAACAATCTGACTGATGGTATGTAAATACAGTACAGCGGGTGCACAAGAAGGCCGAGGTTGGTGGAGCTGCAGCAAAAATCCCATCACTATAATGTCTTCCTGTAGGTTTAATTAGATGAATATTCAGTATGCAGCATCAGTACTGCATACTTTGAGCTACTTAAAAGGACAACCGCTGTGGAAATGGCTTTGACAAGTCATGGCTGAGATAAATAAGCACATTCCTACCTGTGCTCAGCTGGATGTGATTAACCTTGCGTCATCAAGGAACAACCTGACTGTCTGAAGAATGCTGCAGAGGCTTCAAACTCTGCAAGTCATGTGCTGGAGAAAATGTCTCGACAGGCTAAAACATGACAAAACGTGCAAAATGAGATAAACTCTCTAGAGTTGATCAACCTATTGTGTATTTATCTCTCCGATTTGAGTTCATGCGAAAATTGTCTTCTGTCAGTAATTTGTGAGTTAAACAAAGTAGATAGAAAATAGAATGGAGCCCTAGAAAATATGACATTATAGAGAAGTTATTGAATTAGTGCAACAGAAAATTCAACTGCAGCATTTTTTAAATAATCTATGAATCATCTTGTGAGAAAGAAAAGCCAAACCCAAATTCCAGCTTCTCAATTACTAAAGTAAAAGTTACCTCATCTGAAAAGTAACTCGAGCTGTCAAATATATTTAGTGGAGTAAAAAGCCCGTCCTTTCTGAAATAGAGGGAAGTAGTAGTTACAAAAAAAAAATCCCCTTATATGATGCTTACTAACTATATTACATATTGGTGACATGATAAGTGTTCAGAAACATATATTCACCTGTTCACACAACCCCGACTAGTGGCTGTAAAGTCCTGTATTTTGTTGCATTTGAACGTGGTTTGAGACTTCTACTATCTGTAGCGGGAGAAAGAAATATGGGTAGATGTTGTAAAGTGGTCGGCTCCTGTCAGATCATGTATTTGAAAAATACCATATTTACTGAAGGCAAACAGCACTTTTGCGTCTTGAATGTTGACCCATTATTTTTTATTGCAAGTCACTTTCATTATTGATTATCTGATTTATGTTTTCCATGAACTAAAGCACCTTGTAACTTGCTTTGAAATGTGCTCTGTTAAGAATGTGTATTATTATTACTATTGCTATAAAGTGAAAAAGGAATAATTCATAATCGTCTCTACTCTGAGCTGTTAGAAGACATTGGGGAGTTTATGCAGACAAGTCTGGACAGGTTTGACTTGGTGTAAGGTTATGTCACCGCCCTCTGTGCTGTGTGTTTGTTTTCTCCTTTAAGAAGTCGGCCCCCCGGAGGAAGTGTGCTGTCTGTAAGATCGTTGTTCACTCTGGCTGCATCGAGCAACTAGAGAAGGTACGACACACACAATTCATCTTACATTTAAACGCACACCAGACGCTATGATTGAAGACCATCTCATTGCAGTTTGTTTCCTGCAGTTGAACCACGGTTTATGCTTAAGATAAACTGTGGTTTACATAGGAGAGATGCATGTTGGGTAACGTGCACAATACTGTTCTTCCAAGCGGCACTCCTCTTCGACAACAGGGAAATAATGACTTATAAAAACGATGATCATTCATTTAAATTAAGCCTTTAAATGCATTTTACAGAACGCTGTGCAGATTGAAAAGATAAAAACACAATTAGTGCAACAACCTAATAACAGTGTTGGATTATTTAAATAGCATCTCTGCCCTTTTATTTAATATCCCTCCTATCACACCACCCACAGCTGGATATGTGAATATGTAATGCTTTATACCTTTTATTAAATGTAAACGAAACAACATCATTCAAAAATGCATCGGTGTAGGTGATATATGTATGTATTCCATCTGCTGAATATTCATGTGGTTATATGCCTTCCTGGTAAAAAAAAACTCTTTTTTTTTTAATAAAACCAGCATTATTTAATATTTAGTGGTGATATTTGTTTTTTGTCTTTGCGCCTATGTCTCTTTCTAGATCAACTTCAGATGTAAGCCAACGTTCAGAGAGGGAGGGTCCCGCTGCCTCCGAGATGTAAGTGTGTGTGTGTGTGTGTGAGTGTGTGTGTGTGTGTGTGTGTGTGTGTGTGTGTGTGTGTGTGTGTGTGTGTGTGTGAGAGTGTGAGTAAATATGCATCCTGTTTACACTTTGAAGAGAAAACGTGAACATGATTGGCGTTTCTCCCTCTGACAGCAGAACATATTGAGACATCACTGGGTTCACAGGCGAAGACAGGAGGGGAAGTGTAGACAGTGTGGAAAGGTGAGTACACACACACACACAAACACACACACAAACACACACACACACACACACACACACACGTTAACTGGTATTGTTCATACTGACTTACTTCAGTGTATTTCTGTCTGTTTGTGCAGAGTTTTCAACAGAAGTTCTTCCACAGTAAAGAAATAATCGCCATCAGTTGTTCCTGGTGTAAACAGGCAGTAAGTAGTTCATCCAAGAAGATATATGTACCTATTTGGTTGAATTAATACTTCAGACCGCTGGCCCAGATAAATAAGATAAACTGTGTCTCTGATAGAACTATTGATAAAATATGGTAAATAATAACGAGGAGTGTTTTTGTTGCAGTTCCACAATAAGGTGACGTGCTTCATGCTGCACCAGATTGAGGAGCCGTGTTCACTGGGGGCCCACGCTGGAGTCATAGTACCACCCTCCTGGATCATCAAAGTCAGGAAACCACAGGTGCACACACACACACACACACACACACACACACACACACACACACACACACACACACACACACACACACACACACACAGTCTGCTTGTTGATAAAGTTAACTAGCTGTCATTTTGTGACGGTGATGAGAATTGACTTTGTTGGATCTAAATTTAAAACTCTAAAAGAAGGCGTGTGTCCGCGCGTGTTTGTGTGAGGATTTGGCCATGATGTGATATGAGCTGACACATGTCTGATCTGTCTGAGGGAACTCTGGGGTTGTGACTCCGTCATCACACACACACATAGCCACGTACACACACACACGCACACACGCACATATCCCTCAGTCACATCACATGCTTCATTGCACTTTTAATTACCATCACAAGGGATATGATGGCAGTAAACTAACCATTGAACTGTGTGTGTGTGTGTGTGTGTGTTTACCCTAGAGCTCACTTAAGAACTCTGCCAGGAGAAAAAAGCGGACATCTTTCAAACGAAGGGCAAGCAAGAAGGGACTGGATGTGAGTAACACGACGACGGAGAATGAATATTACTGTGGATGCTATTTAAGTGTTTATATTAGGTTCACTTTTCATTTTCCTCTCACCTGATCAGACTAACACGCTTCACTTAGCTGCTCACATGTCCACCTTGACTGAGCACGTTTCAGTCATTTATTCAGTAAAAGAAATACCAAGTTACTTGATCACACGAGGTCCGTCAGTCACCTACTCTGACAACATGGATCGATGAACATCAATGAGTCCGGATTAGTGTTTGTGAAAATGTATCAGCAGAGAAACCAGCTCATTTAATAAACCATCAGTAATCTGTTCTTTTTGTTTTTGATTTAAATGGAGTTATTGTTTACATCACTTTTATCATAAGGCTTCCTTTTAATTGATTTTTAATCTGGCAAATAATCTGTGAGGTTGTGTGTGAGTGCGTACGTGTGTGTCATGTCAGGGCAATTATAAACATATGTATTGTGTGTATATATTATATTATAACATGCTTTATATTTGTGTGTATCGCGTTTTATTTTGTCCTTTGGTCTTATGGTTGATCTAAATATTCCACTTGAATGATTTTATTGCTTTATACCTTTCCTATTGAGCATGTAAACAATTATATGTATTATTATTATCAACAATGATAATAATATTAATATTTCAAAAGGTGAAAACTGTCCATTACAGACTCCACAGTCGTCACATTTAAGAAAGTGGAAAGGTGAACGCATTTTTATTTGATGAATGATGATTCATTGATGATCAAAATCATCGGGGCTCATTTTCCGTTCATTAACTAATCAAATAATTGACTAATCATTTCAGCATCAAGTATTACATGTAGGGCTGCAACTAACAAATATTTCCATTATCCGTTAAACTGCCAGTCAATGTCTAGCATAATTAATTGATCATTTAGTCGATAAAATGTCAGAAAATAGTGAGAAATGTCTCAAAGATATTCATTTTAATATGATATCAAACAGAGAAAAGCATGAAATATCCATATTTGAGAGGCTGAAAACTGCATTTTCTGCCATTTTTGCATGAAGAATTACCATAATGATATCCAAATAGTTAGTCATTTTAGTCAAATAATTGTTGCGGCTCTAATCACATACTTTATTTAGTTTTGCTCATCTTTGTCTTGACTTGTTCCGTCTCTTTCTTTCTTCAGGAGTCTAAATGGCGTCCGTTCATGTTAAAGCCTCTCCCTTCACCTCTCATGAAGCCCATCTTGGTTTTTGTCAATCCCAAGAGTGGAGGCAATCAGGTCAGCAAACTTTAAATGTTTGTTTTTATCTCTTCGATAACCTCTTCTCCTCCTTGGGCTGACGGGCTGAAGCAGGCTCAGTTATAGAACCTAGAACACGTCAGGAACAAGGATAAATAACCATCTGGACTTAGGCTCAGTTTGAGGCAGTGAAAACCTTGCATGGTCCTGTTCACCTATTCACAGGGCTCTCCTGACTGCTGACCTCAATTTATGTGAATGAAATGGGGACCCACAAGACTCTTCTTCACAAACAAGCCAACTTTATTCTAATAACATGCAGCTTTTGCATGCAATATGAATGTGTTATTCCCCATATTCTATAATTGGTGTATTTGAATATTTCTGCATACTGAGGTCCCTAAACAGTCTTGAAATTGCATAAATTGGATCCGACGCGAAAGCTGAGACTCTTGAGGGTCCAATTAGCCCCAGGTGGGACCATTTTTGAAACTTGATGCCCCTGTACAAAATGCCCTGGTGTGTTAATGGGGTGTTTTGATGGGATTTTTGATTATTTGTATTCATTATTCTGTAACGGTATCAGCCCCCAAATAGCTGCAACAACGTATTAAACATTAATGAGCATGGGAATGACCACCATGTACATCATATAGTACTTAGCCGTTTTACACATTTACACTTTCATCCTTTTCATTAATGACTTCTTTTTTTTTATTCACGACTAGGATCTGAAATTAATCTTCAGGTTCCCAGCTTTCAGATGATCATACAACACTTCTATGTGGCATCTACTTTTGACCTACTATCTCCCCCTAAAGATCCCCCCCCCCCCCCTAAAAAGGTCTAGTGGGTGCAGTGGAAGGTTACTCACTGTACTGAACCTTTTAGAGAATATACTTAGAGTTTCTGTGCATCCCGTTTTTTCCAACCAGGATTATTCAGCACCTCTTCCTCTGTGTCTATAAATAATTTTGCAGGAATAAATAGTGTGACTCTGAATTTTCACAACTTAACAGCCTTTCTACTGAAGACTGTCCTACACACATGCATCTTGACATATTGAGATTTTAAATACGTATTTTAATAATTCACACCTCCATTGAGTGCATACGTGCCTCAACAGTGACTGATTTATTTAATGATATTTGAGTTCTGAGTAAGTAATTACAACCTGCGACAACAGAACGTTTGATGATGTCAGTTCTTGTCCGATAATAACTAGAGATAATTTCATTATCATCAGAATGATAGAGTGGGAGCTGCTCCAGCGAAAGCAATGCACTTCTAATAGGGTTTAATGTTGTCCAATTGTTCGTGTCATGTCAAGGAGCTGGAGGGAGATCCTTACTGTACATGTCTCTCTCTAGGGTGCCAAGGTGTTACAGATGTTCATGTGGATCTTGAACCCTCGACAAGTCTTTGACCTGTCGCAGGGGGGGCTGCGAGAGGCGTAAGTACCCTTTACTTGGGATTGGGTCAGGCTTATATTAAATTCACCCTCCTCAATACGTTGGGTCAAAGTCAACGTCACATGCTGACTTATGACTGACTTTTGTACGCTGCTTTATTTAACTAGTCTAAATAATGCACTTAACAGAAATTGTGTTTATAGCCATTATAGTGATACATTTCGATTTATATTTTGATTTTGGATGACGTTATTATCACAATGCACTGCTGGGGGAAAATGCTGTATCTTCTCCCTTCAGTTTAAGTCATGATCTTCTTTTATTCCTCTTTAGCAACACTGCTGAAACCTTGTTTTTGCTCTGCTTTGTGCACTTTGTGTCAATCGTCAGGTTGGAGTTGTATCGAAAAGTGCCAAATCTGAGGATCCTTGCCTGTGGAGGGGACGGCACGGTACGTTTCTAGTCTGTTCTAATCTATGTCCATGTTTTCTAGTGTACATCTCTGCAGCTTATACTTCCTCTGCATGTCTCTCTGAAGGTGGGGTGGATCCTGTCCGCTCTAGATGAGCTGCAGATGAACCCCCAGCCTCCAGTCGCTGTTCTTCCTCTGGGAACAGGAAATGACCTCGCCAGGACGCTCAACTGGGGTGGTGTGAGTTCCCATCCTTGACTTCTGAGCAGCAGGACGTGGCAGCTCCTCCCTGTTCTCCATGTTCAGTCATTCATTAGTCTGTTTAAGGATTTTTGAGTTTAGGTCGTCTATCTTATTATCTTTGTAGGCTTGTAAGATACAGCTAAGAATATATACTGCACATATGTTTGCAAATATATATTTATATATATGCATGCATATACAAAGGTGTCTTTTAAAAGAAAGCAAAAATATGGCGTAGACGAACATAAAATAATGAAAATAAATATATAAATACATATCTGACAAAAAAACAAATATTTATATGTTGTTTTAAATCCAATATTTACCTCTCAGACACCTCTGGGAGCGACAGAAATACTCACCCACATTCCAGGAAGTCTACGACAGTGTTCTTCCTGCGTAACTCTTCCTCTAAAGCCCAACGTTTAGCCATTGTCTGACCCCTCCAAGGCCCGACACACCAAGCAAAGATGACAAAGTCAGCCTTTATTTACATCCTGTCTCCGTTCTGCATTAGTGCTGAATGGAACTTTAAAAAGAAAAGCAGAAATGTATCCGTGTTTATCGGAAAGAAACACGTAATTAGACGGAAGGAAATAAACAATGAAGTGATAACCTACTGTATGGAGAGTTATCAGCCCTCTTCAACTATTTGTCCAGTTACAACTTTACCATTTAGGTTGATCTTCACCGCTGTAAAAGCTTTTGCTTCACATCTTGTTCTTGTTGTTATTGAAGGGACCAGGTGCTCAGAAAATGTGTCAGAAACCTATAAAATTCAAATTCATTCTTCAACATTGTACGAGCAAAGTTTGGGCTCTTGCAGTTTGTAACTATCGTATTGCATAACTGTACTGCAACATAGAAGAAGAGGCCTTTACAAGCACCCACATTCTTTGATTAGGCTTTTCTTTGGACCAGTTATGTGGGCTTTTCGAGATAATAATACATCAAATACATGAGTCAAAAGTCTGAGTCAAACCTGAACTGTTTTTAGTTATTTTTCTGATGCTATCAAATGGTTTCTCTATCATTTGGGGAAAAAAACTACCGGTATTTAAAAATTTATTTTTTTTGCATCAACTGTATTTCCTTTTTAATGTGTTTATATGTTTTCCATGAACTGGCCTCGTTTCATTTTTGCGTGATATTTAATTCAACATAGTTTTGGGAAGACCTGTTCCGTGGTGCAATCAGTGCATGGTGAACGATGCAAGGACACACAAATGACTTTGACTTGATTGACTTGAGTACAAAGCAGAACAAGTCCTGATACAGAGAGCGATAAACAGCGATGCGATGAACAAGACGGAGCTGAACATTCATATCCACCATGTGTGTAATTAGTGTGTCCTTTTTGTCCTCTACCTCGTAGATGTGTCTGACTGCAGGGCTTTTTGTCACTGTTAATATCCTCTCCTCTTTAGTTTTCCTTTTGCTCCATTCTCCTCGTTTCCTTTCCTCTCCTTTCCTTTGGCTCCTTCTCCTTTCCTGCTCTTGACATTGCTTCCTTTTCCTTCCATCTCCTTTCATTTCCCATCCTTAAAATTCCTTTCCTCTACTTTCCTTTCCTTCCTTCCCTTGTCCTCTCCTTTTTTGCCTCCTTCTCCTTCCTTTTCCTCTGTTCCTTTCCTTCCCCCTCCTTTCTTTCCTTTTCCTTCTCTCTTCCCTTCCTGACACTCGATAGTGTTAGTCATCGCGCCGGCGGCCTCGCCTCTCTGTGTGAGTGTGAATGACCCCGTGACTTGACTGTGTGTGTGTGTGTGTGTGTGTGTGTGTGTGTGCGTGTGTGTGTCCTCGTACTCTGATTTCTTGACAGAAAATAAAAAGCAGGTGACACAGAGACAAAATACCCTCCATTAGGGAGACCTGGCCTGAATGACTAATGTGACGTACACCAGGGAGACATGGATTGATGGTAGGATGAAAGGGAGGAGTAAGGTGTGTGTGTTATCTGTAAAATCCACTCATTTATGCAGGAGGTCTGGTATGTGTCTGTGCTCTTGTGTCAGAGCCTCAATGACCACTTAATGAGAGCCAATCATCATTACATGCTCTCTCTGTCTGTCTATTCCACTCTTTCGTGTGTGTGTGTGTGTGTGTGCGTGTGTGTGTGTGTGTGTGTGTGTGTGTGTGTGTACGTGTGTGTGTGTTCCGGTCTTATCAGCAGATAGATAAGAAGGGAGAGAGAATTTGCCGGTTCGACAGATGAAAAGAGGCTTAGAGGCCATAATTTGGCTACAGATGAAATCATCTTTTTACCTCCTTTGTCCTTCTCTCCACAATATCATTCCTGTATATATCTCTGCTTTCCATTTTCGGTTTTCCTGCCGTACATTCCCGACTTTCTTCTCATTCTTCTACTTTTTCCTCTTCCTTTCCTGTTTGGTCGTCTCGTGTCTTTCCTTGAAACCTTTAATAGATTTGATTTAATGACTTATCTGAATTTCTCCTTTTTTATGAGCTTAGTTTTTGTGTCATCTTTTATTGTCTGTAACTATAAAGCAAAGCAGCACGTCCAGGACAGGAGCCAGCCAATAGGCCTGTTCCAAAGGGTACATGCTCCTGTAATGGAAAATTCTATTTCTGGTATTTCTATAACGGTTTTAACCAACAACGGGTACGCCATGAACAGGCACGAGTAACCATATTATTCTCATTTGATAATGATAATTATAACAATAACACCATCAGCTTTGTCAAAGTTTGAAAAGTCAATGCATACTCGATACTTGTACTACCAGCAACAGTCAAGACAAACACATTTTGATAATGTAAGCTGATTATTAATAATGGTAGTAATAAAGTAGAGTCATCGTTTATTATAATTGTTTTAATTATTGATAAGTGCTACATCACCTATTTGAGCGTCCACTTCCGATGGTTGAAACAGCAGTCGTCAAAAGGATCTCCCCTCATGGTCCACTTACAGCTGTTCTGGAGCTTTTGATCGTGTCACAGAATCTTCTTCTGCAGATGAAATTGCCCACTTGTGTCAAAATCGTAGGTGTTCACATTTCCGTTCTTCTGAGCACTTGAAGGACTTGAAGTTGAGATTAGAGTTCATTCTTGAGCGTGGAAACAGCAGATGACGAAACACATCTCACCACGCGTTCTGTCATGTCATCTATATGAAATTCTTCTGGATTGGAAACATCGGCTCAATGCTGTAACTCCTGACTGTATATGTAATGTAAATCAAAATCCCTCCGTCTCTGTCTGCAGGGTTACACAGACGAGCCGGTGTCCAAGGTTCTGTGTCATGTGGAGGACGGTTCGGTGGTGCAGCTGGACCGGTGGAACCTTTTAGTAGAGAAAGGTGCTGCACAGCCAGCGGAGGGCATGCAGAAGGTCAGACTTCAGCTCAGCTCGGGTGTATGGGTGTGTTGTTGGGACCCTTAAAGGTTAACATTTCATTAGAGGGTTAATACGTTAAAAACACTTTTTTTGCAGAACTTTAGTCAGAATCTTTCAGGAAGTAGAAGAAGGGCTCATTGCATTACTTTCTACCAGTGTATTTCCTGCAGCCATCTAACCAGCACGTTGTTTCTTCTTGTGCACTTCCTCCCTGCAGTATTTCACTCTGTTAAACTGAAGAATGTGCTTGTTGCAAAGTAACTGCAAGCATCAGCAGTGCTCCACACTGACACTGCTAACTTCAGTGTCATCTAATAAAGTATATGTAGCTGCCTCATAGTTAAAGTCTCCAATCTAATTCACCCATGCAAACCTTGAACCTTGAAACAAGAGAAGCAGGAAGTGATCTCTTTAAATTAGCAGTAACTTATCTTAGCACAAGAGTGCTAGAAAATCAGCTAATTCCCTTTCAACTGAAACACCTTGCTTTTTTCATGAAGATTGACAGGTCACATGTGAGGGTCAAAACAAGTGGCAAAAGATACCCGTTTGTCTGGTTGAGGTAAACATCTAGATGAGTGTTGAGGAATACATGTGTGTACAGAAGATGCAAACTTTGATTTAACCATATCATGGTATATAGTAGGACATTATGAGAGACACTGGAATGTACTGTACAGTATGCATGAATGCCTTAAAGGGGTAGTTAAAATTTGAAGTAGTGTTGTATGAGGTACTTATCCATAGTCACTGTGTTACCAACAGTAGGTGGCGCTCAGCACACCCCTAGTTTGGGGAAACATCCAGGAATACCAGTCCAGGATGCTGCATGTTCGGGAGCAGCAGTCAAACGTATTTAACACTAAATCAGCTGTATATAAAGTATACTTCGAATATTTTCACTGCTCGACTGCTCCGCCGTCAGACAGCCCTTTCTGATGGAAACCAAAGCCTTTATATCTATCTACACTCTCTTCAAAGCAGCCAGACTCCATTGAGAAAAACAGTGATTTTAGCCTGCAGAACGTGAAATTTGCTAGTGTGTTTCTCTCAAAGGAGTGTTGTGGCTTTGAAGAGAGTAAAGAGAGTTCCCCGTTGAACAGGGCTGTCTGAAGGCAAGGTAAAATGATGAAAATGATCTAAATATAGTGTGCACTTCAACTGACATTCATTTTGTAGCTGTCTAAAATGTGTTTTGCTGCGGCCCCCATCCACAGTACATTGCTTTGCTCCCATGCTCGGCTATTTCTCCAAACTGGGGCCGTGCCGTCCGCCATCTCCTGTATGTAACACACTGATTATGGACCTCACATAAACTCCTCTTCAATAAAAACTCAGATCTACCCCTTGCCATAGAATTGTAGTGCATACAAACGTACTCACTTGAATATTTGTGTCCTCAGCTGCCTCTGAATGTTTTCAACAACTACTTCAGCCTGGGCTTCGACGCTCATGTAACCCTGGAGTTCCATGAATCCAGAGGTCGGTGGGATCTATTTTAATGCATTTGTTTTCACATTTCATCCTGTATTAACTGTGTTTATATTCCATGAAGTCCTTCTCCTTCCCATTAATGCATCGTGCTCCACTGAAAGATGAGCAGCACCGAATCAAATATTTAAAAAGGAGCATTCATGCATGCAGATATGAGTCAGATTTTCTCACAGTCTTATTCTACGCCTCTGTGTTGTTTTGCAACATATTTTTGATGTATTCTCCTTTTCTGCTTCTCTGATTGTGTCTTTCCAGAGGCCAACCCTGAAAAGTTTAACAGTCGCTTCCGCAACAAGATGTTCTATGCAGGAGTGAGTGTCCCACTTGACTTATTACACACTCGGAAACTCATTTAGCACAAACTTTTCTGGGTTTCAACGGCTCTCTCTGTCTGGCTTAATGAGACACAAAGAAAGAAACATTCTGCAAGAATGATGGCTGAGAGGAAAGCAACGTCAGAGTGAAGGAAGGGGATTAGGGAGAAGACACGAGGCTAAGGACAGACGAAGCAACTGGAAGACAAAAAAACAGGAAATATAGATGAAGGGAAAATAGACAAACTACTAGCTGTAAGAGGGAGGCGGTTGGGATAAAGCAGGCTGTGTCTCTCAGTCTTATTGTCACCTAAATCCTGTAAATCCTATTGGAAGTGATGTTATCTTGCTGCCATGCAATGCCAAACCTAATTGCAGTGACTAGTCATGTTCGTTAATAATGAACTGTGTCTAGAGCAATCTGAATACCATGCACTTTAGTAAAAATGTGTCATTGTTTGTAATAATAATGCATTTAAACACATATAGTATTGTTTTTAGATTATTTCAATAGAAATCAGACGCTCCTAATTATTTCCAGCTTCTTTTTTTGATTAGAATTGAATTTGTCCAGTTCAAATCTAAAGCTTGAAAGAGATCTTAGAACTTTTTGAAACCTGCAGATATCCTGTAAAGGGTGAGAGATGAAGAATAAATGATGGGTGGGATTTGGAGAGGAAGCATGCAGGGGAGTCATCTCTTTTTAATGAGGGAAATGTAATGAACTGTAATTCTGTTTGAATGGGTCCTTTTCTGTGCGTGTGTGTGTGTGTGTGTGTGTGTGTGTCAGGCTGCGTTCTCAGATTTCCTCCAGAGAAGCTCGAGGGATTTGTCCAAGCACGTCAGAGTGGTGGTGAGTGTGAACACGCTCGCTCTCTCCTGATCTGTATCGGTTTCCATGTCGGCATGTCTGGGCTGCAGGTCGGCCGGGTGATTAAATAGACCGTCCTTCATCTCCTCTTTTAACATCCACCATGCTGAAGTTTCCTTCAGCAAGACATTAAACCCTTCCTCACTGAACTCTATGCCAACATTCTGATTGTTTTCTTGATTCGTCGTCTACAAAATGACAGAAAATACTAACAATACACAAAGCCGAATGTAAGCAATTTAGGATTTCTTTTTTAATCACATCTGTTAAACTGTTATGGGAGCAGTAACCTTAACTAGTTATGTCAGCAAAGGATTTACCTTTTGATCATCCCAGGCTAAGGCTGCTGATCATTTATGGTATATTCTTTCATCTATAAAAAGGCTCAGTCATTTCTTTAAAAAGCTGGTCATTGTAGTTCTTAGGAAACGTTACTCTAGAGTAGCCGAAGAGTTCTCGTGCATTTGTTGGGGACTATTTTCAGTGGCGGATTAATCCAAATTTGGTGTGTGTTGATGTTGATGAAGGAACATGTCACACAGTGCAACAGTGTGGCTCATTGGTGTGTTTCCATTTCTCCTGAAAGGAAAACACATTTAGTTAATCATTCATTCATTTAGATTACATTCAAGTTAAAATGGGCTTCCAATTTAACATCAGAAATATATTAACTCAAATTATATAATTATAATGTATTGTTTTATTGAAATAAAACACGTCACATGGACTTTTCTGTGATGTTTCTAATGTTAACGTTTAATGTATTTCTGTCACGACTTGTTTTATATAAAGTAAATTGATTGAATTAGCCAGTTCTGTCAAATGTGTACGTTAATGTCACTGAGTGAAAGTCCAGGATGAAGCTGTAGAAGCAGCTATCCAGGATATTTAAAGTGTGTAGACTGTGTCACTGTGGCTTCTTAAGTGTTAATAGATTTTGGACAATAATGGAGCTCTGTGGAACAGACTAAGACGAGATGTCACAGAGAATAACTGTACATTCATTGTTGGTTTTGCTGTTTTCATGGAATTTGTCTACAGTAAGAAAAATGTGAGAATATCACATTTCACTGAAGATTTCATTTAGCTGAACAATAGAAAATATTCTGCCTTCCTGGCATCCTTGATGATACATTCAGACGACGCATCAGGTGGTCTATTCATTCTCCTTGTTGCTGCAACAACACCTCCAGTGTGCTCTTGAGTCTGACGTGCACTTTGACCCGTGTGAATGACTTTCCACCACAAACAGCAGGTTTCAGAGAGCATTCAAAGTGAGGATGGAAACTGAGGACGGAGAGTGAAGCTCAATGAGACCTCTAATGGAGGAACTGATGGTATAAAACTGTTTTGGACGGCTGGTCAAAGACACAAATGATCATTTTCACTTTGTCTCCGTGTCTGTCTTCCTCAGTGTGATGGTACCGATCTAACTCAGAAGATCCAGGAGCTGAAGTTTCAGTGCATTGTGTTCCTGAACATTCCCAGGTAGGTGAACATACTGCATGCAGAGTTGGGTTGAATGGACTGATTTGCCATGAGTAATTAGCTTTGTCGCCTGGATGTTGCACATTTAAAACATGTTGGGTGTGTAGGTACTGTGCTGGCACCATGCCGTGGGGAAACACAGGCGACCACCGGGACTTTGAACCTCAGCGCCATGACGACGGCTGCATCGAGGTCATCGGCTTCACCATGGCCTCGTTGGTGAGACAAGGAGGAGTATTAAAAAAAAAGCTGAATAAAGCAGAAAGTGGCTTGGAAAAAGAAGCAGTGTGGTACGTTTCAGTGAGAGCATCACTTTGCTGTAAGTCTTCCTCTTGTCCACCAGGCGGCGCTACAGGTCGGCGGTCACGGAGATAGATTGCACCAGTGCAGAGAAGTCGTCCTGACTACCTTCAAGACCGTCCCTGTTCAGGTGAGTACACTTGGCAAAGTATTAGACTGTTGAGTGAATTTACTGTGTTGTCAAATACATTTTAGAGCTTTTACAGCAGAAGAAACATACAACAAAGGTCAGATTTAAAAGACTATTAATAATAATAAAAACACAACCTGTGTCTTATTTTCACTGCAGTGAAACTGCAACGATTTCAAGGCTTTTGTCTGTTTACCAAGTTTCACACGATATGTCCGGAAAATGAAAATGCAAAGCAAACAAGATAAAGAAAAGAGGGACCCACGCATAGAAAAATAATGGTATGGCACTACTAGAAGTCTAAAACTCTCCAGGGAACCTTAATATTTGCAAACAATGAGCAATAAAACATAAAAAGGACTTCAATCTAAATCACAAAGACATTTCTCTTGAGGGAGACCATTAAACCTCTCTGTTCTATCACATACCTAGTGGTAATATACACATGAGGTCTTTTGCTTAAATTCTACTTCCCTTCAGACTCCATACTGAAATGAAATGCACATTATGTAATTTTTTTTTGCCACAAGGGGTCTCTCAATAATAACAAAAGACGTTATTAAAAAGTTATACAAAGTTTGGTGCCATGGTGAAGTAGCGTGGGATCATGGGAGCTGATGATTGTGTTCATTGCAGTCAGCTTCTCCCAGTCAGGATCCCTTGGTGTTCAGGAGGTGTTTATTCTCCACAGAGATTTATGAAACTGCTGATTAAAACCAGTAAAAACACTGAATAAGGCAGCTTCACGTTAAAAATAGGTGTTACTCTGACGCTGTTCAGCGGACACAGGATGTCCTGGAGGGGACGAGCTGCCGCTAACTCAGCTTGTCTCTCTTCTAGACGTCCGATTACTTAGATCCTGCATCCGGTTAAAAACCACCGAGATCTAAAAGGTGTATCATAAAATTGTGGATTAAACCTGGTTGATTCATGGCAGCTTCTGGCACATGCATGCACAAAGAGGATACCACTGACGGGCAACCAAATAAAACAGACCCAACAAAATACATGTGATAGGTTTAGTCGTTTTTAGACAATTTAAAGTGGAAACGTTACATACTGTACCTTTAAATCATATAAAAGCATGTTTATTTCCCTCAAACCCAGCAGTATTGTATTGTATAATACGTGTTGTATTCGAAGTGATCCTGAAAGTGAAGCGTTTTCCTCCTCGTGTCTCCGTGTGAACGCAGGTGGACGGCGAGCCGTGTCGGCTGGCTCCCTCCACCCTCCGCATCTCCCTCCGAAATCAGGCCAACATGGTCCAGAAGAGCAAGAGACGCACCTCTGTGCCCCTGCTCAACGAGTGAGTCGCACACACACACACACACACACACACACACAGATAGAGGAAGTAGGCCAGCAGTATTGTAAAAGCCCGGGTTGCACTGAGTGAGTCATACAATCTGTTTAGTGGGAGCTGAAATTCACTCCTCTCCATGTCCCGCACCTCCCTTCGGCTCGCCAAAGCACAATCAAAGGAGGGACGTGTGTGTTCAATTTAATCAAAACAAAAGCTCTGGGGAGGTCTCCAGTCG